>NC_088242.1:28768954-28771454 GCF_036934945.1 Oncorhynchus masou masou
TATGCCAGTACTAATAACTTTTAGAAGCTCTACCTGATTTGTGCAATAGATACATCCTTATCAACCAGGTGAAAAGAGGTTTAGCATTCTCTCCATACCAGGGCTGCCAGGAGTCAATCCCATCTCAATTCAGGAGAACTAAATGTACTGAAACTCTCATTCAAGAACTGAAAAAAAGTGGCATGTTGGATTGTTCAACTCAATCCACCAATTGATTTGAACAATATACTGAATTGAATTGTGTTTCATTTTCAATTCGTAAACGTAAATGTATTTAAATTCATGACTTGACAAATTGACCCACACTCTGCTCCCTAGAAGCAGGGCGAGAAGAAAAGACAGCACAATACTCACTCTGATCATTCAACAGAAGACCTGTTGCTGTAGAGAAGGGGAATCCGGATCCACCTTAGGGATGTCCTCACCCGACCTCCCCCAGGTTCAGATAGTACTGCAGTGACTGAGGTGTGAGTACTCACTATGTATTCTCCCCTCCCGGTCGCCTTGCTAGAGCCCAGATCTGGTACTAACTCTACGTCTATTTCTAATCAGCACTGCGTTGTTTGCCGACCGTGTCCGGGTTGTTACCAGTCTAGGGTCTTATCACAGAGCTCTATTTGAGAGCGTGGTGAGGTCATCGGACAAAGAGTGATTTCGAGAAAATCATCTGAGACAATGGGTAATTAAGAGTTTCGGTGGTCACCTTGGTAACGATACAAGGCAGATGTGATACAACACACAGACAAACTATTCAGATGTTCTGGATTTCATTCATACACAGTTATTGCTTAATCATCACTACTTTTGTCATACTCGGGTACAAATATCAAACACGTAAAAGAATCACGGATGTACTGTATACTGTGCTGAGCATTGATGAAAAGTATCATTTGGGTTCAGACTGGGTCTCTCTGGGTCATATAATATTGACTACAGATGTAGTATCTTAATTTTATCAACCTGTTGCTGGACAACTTTACTGCAACTCAAGAAATATAAAACTTGTAGTGTATTTGAGGTTTAAATAGGCTTCTGAAATGTGTCATTTCCACTTTGACATTTTTGACTTGATTTTCCCTTACAAAAAAATGTATCAAACCCTACAAAAGACATTGAAATTAGTAGACAACAGTGTAAACTCTTCAGTGGGTGTGTAGCAAATTATTATTTAATAACTGCCAATAATGTAACAGCTGCTAATAATATAACAACTTTTGCCTTTATAATGTAATAAATTCTGAATGCATAAGATAATACAGTTTTTGCGCATCATATAATAATTTTATTATTATTATTACACTATGTGTTGATTATTACATTATAAAGTGGTTTTAAAATGCATCAATAGTGTAATAACTTAAAATATTAATTTAAATAACAATCCAAAATCTCTCTCTTTCTTTAATGGCATGTCTATTAAAACCTCTAAAAGTCTATCCCTTTGGGGGTTTGGAATTGTGAAGATGGTCATTTAGCTATTTGATTTAGAATTTTTTTGGACCCCTGTAGGTATAACAAGTTTTCTATAAAAAAATGATTTGACATAATATAGAATTAGCCCTTTACTACTATAGCCCATAGAAATGCATTGAATAACACATTCTAGGAGATATAAGAAAGCTAAGCAAATACTGCTGTTTTTTTCGACACCTACAGTTGAAGTTGGAAGTTTACATACACCTTAGCCAAATACATTTAAACTCAGTTTTTCACAATTCCTGATATTTAATACTAGTAAAAGTCCCTGTCTTAGGTCAGTTAGGATCACCACTTTATTTTAAGAATGTGAAATGTCAGAATAATAGTAGAGAGAATGATTTATTTCAGCTTTTATTTCTTTCATCACATTCCCCGTGGGTCAGAAGTTTACATACACTCGATTAGTATTTGGTAGCATTGCCTTTAAATTGTTTAACTTGGGTCAAACATTTTGGGTAGCCTTCCACAAGCTTCTCACAATAAGTTAGGTGCATTTTGGCATATTACTCCTGACAGAGCTTCAGGCCTACTTGCTCGCTCACACCTTTTCAGTTCTGCCCACACATTTTCTATGGGATTGAGGTCAGGGCTTTGTGATGGCCACTCCAATACCTTGACTTTGTTGTCCTTAAGCCATTTTGCCACAACTTTGGAAGTATGCTTGGGGTCATTGTCCATTTGGAAGACCCATTTGCGACAAAGCTTTAATTTCCTGACTGATGTCTTGAGATGTTGCTTCAATATATTTACATTTACATTTAAGTCATTTAGCAGACGCTCTTATCCAGAGCGACTTACAATATCCACATCATTTTCCTCCCTCATGATGCCATCTATTTTGTGAAGTGCACCAGGCCCTCCTGCAGCAAAGCACCCCCACAACATGATGCTGCCAACCCCGTGCTTCACGGATGGGATGGTGTTTTTCGGCTTGCAAGCCTCCCCCTTTTTCCTCCAAACATAACAATAGTCATTAGGCCAAACAGTTCCATTTTTGTTTCATCAGACCAGAGAATATTTC